>NC_043989.1:1547666-1562666 GCF_902150065.1 Myripristis murdjan
GTTTCAGGCGTTTGTCTGATGCTCTTTAAAGTAAAAACTTTAGAATAATCGGTAAATGAATGAAGTGTCGCCTCAGAATAATGAACGACGCCGCTTCCTCCTGCAGGCCGACGCAAACTCACACACCCAAACACATAATGACATAATTGATCGGCTTCCCGCTGCAGCTGACGTAATCAATAATGCACTGAAATGTTGGATTTCTTTAGATGGAAGAAACGATGCTTCGAGCTGAGTGTGTGTGTGTGTGTGTGTGTGTGTGTGTGTGTGTGCGTGTGTGTGTGTGTGTGTGGTGGGGGGGTTCAGAGGTTTCCCCTCCAGACTGACAGACTCTAAATCTCTCTCTGCATCACCACACTCTGCTCTCTGTCCTGTCTGGAGCAAAGCATTGTGGGAGGTCCAGCGCTTTGGCGGCGGCTCCAAAATCCCAGATTTTCCCAAAACTCCATTTCATGACCGGCCTGGAAGTTTTTGGAGACTTTGACTTTTCAGACTTTATTCATTCAGAGTCTAAAAATGCCTGTAAACCACCTGCCATGCCAGAGCCATGTCTGCTGTTGCTAGGCAACCAGCCGACACACAGTTTGATGGCATTTAGGATGAAAGAGGAGCGACACCAACTTCCTGTGGAGCTCATTGGCTGTTGTTCGTCACATGACCTGTTGTGCATTTCTTGCGTTCAAATAAATGGCGATTTTTTTATTTATTTTTTTTTAATCTCAGTTTGCCGTGTGTGTGCCTGGTGACCATGTGACTCACACATTTATTACAGGAAACACAACAACAACAAAAAACAACAAACTGCTCTTATTATTTTCCTATTGGAACCGGAAAGTAGATCCGGCTGCTGGCAACTGCAGGAAAGAAAACACCGGACAGTGCTTTCACTAATAATTGGAATTACATGGAAAAAAAAAAAAGTAGTGTGACTTTTCTCTCATGTAGTGATACACTGCAAAAACGCAAAATCTTACCAAGATTATTTGTCTTATTTCAAGTCAAAAACGTCTTATTTCTAGTCAAAATATCTCATTACACTTAAAATAAGACATGATCACCTCAGAAGTAACTTGTTTTTAGACAATTGTCTCTTGTTTCAAGTGAAAATTTGCTTGTTTCATTGGCAAAATTTGCCAGTGGAAAAAGTGAAAATTCACTTGAAATAAGTGAAAATTAGCTAGAAACAAGAAACAAATTTTGCCAATGAAACAAGCAAATTTTCACTTGTTTCAAGCAAATTTTCACTTGAAACAAGAGACAACTGTCTAAAAACAATTTACTTCTGAGGTGATCATGTCTTATTTTAAGTGTAATGAGATATTTTGACTAGTAATAAGAAATTTTTTACTTGAAATAAGACAAATAATCTTGGTAAGATTTCGAGTTTTTGCAGTGTAATCTTCTTTGTTGGTGTTGGTTTCTGGGCTCAAGTGTAATTTTAGGAGCTGTTGTGCTGAGGAAGTGAATGCAGGGATACAGACACGGTTTAGTCACCGTGCTAAATTCATCCGCTAACCAACGTGTAACCATAGCAACGTCAAAAAGCACAGCTGAGTGATCGACGACTTCCCGACACCCAAAGCCAAAAGAGCGAAACTTTCACCTAAAATCTGCGAACGCTTTTATTTGGGTTTCCTGGCAAAAAGGCGGCGGTGTGAACGAGACGCTTCGCTGCCCAGGGGAGCAGAGAGCCGCTAACGAGGAGATCCCACCGCCATGTGGACTCACACACACACACACACACACACACACACACACACACACATGCAGAGAGAACTAGACAACAGCACATCAAAGGACGGGTGGATTTAAATCAGACATGAGCAAAATAATGCCAGGACCAACCCTCCTGCCAAGTTTATGTTTGTATGGGAAAACAAATTCTGTGGTTTATTTGACCGAGCTGCTGTGCACCCGAGCGTCCTGTAGGTGGCAGCGGGTTGAGTTTGATACAGTCCCTGCGTTCCAAATCGCATACTTATACTTTTTACTTTTAGTATGTACTGCAGCTGCCCTTACAAAGTATGTAGTTTAGTATGAAATATGCATGCATATGCATACTATTGGGACACACTCCATACATCGTCCCTGAAGTCCGGCCCTCTCGCTCACTTCCTCCGCCGTCTGTAGCGGCAAATTTGAATGTTGTTGTCAAAATGCCGGTGCTGTTTCATACTGCGCTGTCCTCTGTCATATTTCTGATCTTCTGTCTTCCTGTCACTGCTGCGGTACCTGAGCGAGTTTTGTGAGATATGTGTGTTTTGTTGTCGTCCGTATGTGGGCGTGGCCTGTACACGCAACTCTGTCAGTGTGACCCAACGTCCGCTGTGCAAAGGATTGTGGGTCAGAATGGCCAGAGCAGCATGCTGACATGCAGACTGTGAAATCTGAGCGGATGTAGTAGAACATCCTGGTACTCTTGGCATACTGCATCTGACACACTATGTACTGGGACATACTAAATCTTTTTTTCCCTACTAAATAGTATGGTAGTATGAGTATTGGAACGCAGGGCAAGTCTCCTCCTGTAGGCGCTGGATTTCCTGCTGGATCACAAAATCACCGAGAAAACCAAACTGTTTTCAGAGCGACTGTGTGAAAATGTTCAACACCTGAGAGTCAGCCTCGTCTTAAATGTTTTAACGCTGCGTTGTGGACGAAGCGGGTGAGCGATGACATGATGAACATGTGTGTGTCCAAACTGAGGCTTTCCACTTCAGAAAGACAAGCAGAGCTGAGCCGAGGGAGAGGGAGGGCGACTCGGCTGCTCCCAAAGCACAGCAGCTTCACTCAGTCGGTGTGAAACCTCCTCTACAGCTTTCCTGCCCAAGCCCTCGAGCCAAAACGCCGTCCGCCCCGGCTTCACAGCGCGAGGCTTCACTCTGCAGGCTGATAGGGCGGACGCTGGGATCGGACCCAGAATGCACTGCGGCGGCCTCGATAGACTGATGTCAGCGTGAAAGCGCCGTCAGACGTGTTTCTTCAACTTTACCGTCTTTGTTCTGTTTGAAAACTTCTCAGCAGCCGGAGCCGAGGAGCGTCACGCTGCGCTGGGAGTTGAACCGTCAACCTCAGCGGCGGTGTTGGCGGTGCCTTGCCGTATTCCCACGCCTCGCTCTAATCTCCGTTTTATCTCTCCGCTCTCATTTTCCATCTCATTAGTTTCCTCTGTGCTGGCCTCGTTAGCGACAGTTAGCCACGGAATGCTAATGAGGACGCGGGAGAGGCTACCGCTAACCCGCTCTCCTGAGGACCTGAGAGAGGCCTGCGGGGGGGCGCTGGAGGGGAGAGGGGGGGGGGGGGGGGGGGGGGGTGTCGGGCTGGAAGAGCTGAACTGAGCGAGGCTTAATCCTGACAGAGGCGAGCTCACCGAGCGCTGCACATTATCCTCATGCAGACAGATCATCACGTTGATGTGATCATGATGTGGCCGGCGCGCAAACTTCACACCTGGACTCACCTGGACTCACCTGGACTCACCTGGACTCACCTCAGCTCACCTCAGCTCACCTGGACTCCCCTCAGCTCACCTGGACTCACCTCAGCTCACCTGGACTCACCTGGACTCACCTCAGCTCACCTGGACTCACCTCAGCTCACCTGGACTCCCCTCAGCTCACCTCAGCTCACCTCAGCTCACCTGGACTCACCTGGACTCCCCTCAGCTCACCTCACATGCTCACCTGGCCTCAACACAAAGTTCACAGCCCATAAAGTCGCAGGCTGGAGGTCTGCTGCTCGCCGACGGTGCACAAACTACTTTTCTGTTTTTCAAGGTGGGAAAGGTGATTGGATTTTGGCATAAGACTAGGAAGGGGTTGAATTGATTGATTGATTGATTGACTGATTGATTGATTGATTTGCATACGTTATTGAAAAGGTGTCCTTTATGAGACGGGTATTTGTTCAACATGGTAAAAAAGAATAAATCTTTCATTTCATTGTGTCTTTAATGCAAAAATTCACCACCTGTCACTCTGCCTCTCTGCACTCATGAACCCTCTCTCTCTCTCTCTCTCTCTCTCTCTCTCTCTCTCTCTCTCTCTCATTATTGTGCCTGATGGTGCACAATAATGAGAGCACAAAAAAAATGTTTTGCAGGCAGGAAAGGTGATTAAATTTTGATATAAGGCTAGGAAAGAGCTGTATTTATTATATTTATTTGAGTAATTATTTATCTTTAAATTTTATGCAAATTTAAATGTAAGATTTTATTTAAATTATCGGATTTTTTTGCATACAGTGTAGAAAGAGGTGCCCATTATAAGAGTGGAATTTGGTTATTATGGTAAAAAAAAAAAAAGAATACATCTTTCATTTCATTGTGCCTTTAATGAAAAAAAATTCACCACCTGTCACTCTGCTTCTCTGTATTCATTATTAACCTCTCTCTCTCTCTCTCTCTCTCTCTCTCTCTCTCTCTCTCTCTCTCTCTCTCTCTCTCTCTCTCTCTCCCTCTCTAGAAGAAGCCCACAGGCTGCAGATATTCATTAGTTAACGAAGCAAATGCTTTAGTCTCAAAGATTAAAAACATGATGAATCTGTATATAACAAATATTTTTCAGTCCTTAGATGACCTTCTGACCGCTGAGCATCATGTGGTGGCCCCTGCAGGGTCCACGGCCTCAGGTTGACCCTCCCTGTCTGCTTTACATGTTCAGGATGTTCAGCGTTAAATATATTACCTGTAAAATAATATATTTGTAATATATGGATTCATCATGTTTTTAATCTTTGTGACAAATGCATCTGCCTGGTGAGCTAATGAACACCTGCAGCCTCGGGCTTCGTCTAATTATTAAAAATAAATTGGAAAGAGAGAGAGAGCGAGCGAGCAACAGAGGCCCTCACTGCCTCTTATTTAATTACTCTCAGTAATTTGTTAATGTCTGCAGGTGATCCAGCTGCTGCAGGTGATCCAGCTGCTGCAGGTGATCCAGCTGCTGCAGGTGATCCAGCTGCTCATGCAGGTGATCCAGCTGCTGCAGGTGATCCAGCTGCTGCAGGTGATCCAGCTGCTGCAGGTGATCCAGCTGCTGCAGGTGATCCAGCTGCTGCAGGTGATCAGCTGCTGCAGGTAATCCAGCTGCTGCAGGTGATCCAGCTGCTGCAGGTGATCCAGCTGCTGCAGGTGATCCAGCTGCTGCAGGTGATCCAGCTGCTGCAGGTGTGGGTTAATGAAGCCGTTTAATCGACTCTGCTGGAACAGAGGTCAGTCACAGATCAGCCAATCAGCAGCTTCGCAGTCATATCTCTTCACCTGTCAATCAAAACACTTTCATTCCGACTCCAATCAGTCGCTTCAGTAATCAGATTACTCTCTGGTCTGTGAGTTGCCATGGAAACAGAAAGCCGGTTTCCATAAGCAGGTTAATGGGATGAAGAGGAAGCCGGTGAGCGCAGGTGGATTTCTGCTGGAGAAACCAGATCACTGTCGCCACGGAAACCTGCACTTGCGTTACTGAATGGGTTTTTCCATGAGAGCGAACCTGACAGGATACACACAGTAAACACACACACACACACACACACATGCACACACACATGCACACACACACACACACACACGCTGTCCAACTTCCTGTTCTACGTGCTCGGTGAGGAATGCCTGATAATCTCAGGTACATGTTTCCTTTGATGAAGACAGAAGGAGAGGAGAAACACACCTGCTGCCACCTGGTGCCGCCCTCCGGAGCCGAGGGGCGGAGCCTGTGGGCTGCGTGGCCGCTGTCACCATGGTAACAGTCCAGTGAATGTCGGGGGAGCGACAGAAACCTTGTACACTGAGGTGTTTCTAATTAGAGCGAGGTAACACCTGGAGGCTTGTTACCTGAAGAACCCGGTTACCGACAATTATCTGGTTTCTGGTCGCCATGGAAACGTAGCAAATGTGCTGTAGCTGAGGGATAGGTGATGTGTAGACAAACACACTGACCTGAGGGTGAGAAAATATTGGCAAAATATTAATTTTAGGGTGAACTATCCCTTTAAAAAGACAAGCAGCTCTGACAGGCGGCAGTCAGCGGGTGCGTTTGATTCGCCCGTCCCTGCAGGCAGGCTGCAGTAAGGGAGGGGGCGGGGAGGGGCAGGGGTGGGCGCTAAGGGACCTATTAGAGTAAAGTGGAGCAGCAAAGCCTCATGGGAAGAAAATGACACTGTGTAATTTTGTGATTGTGTGTGTGTGTGTGTGTGTGTGTGTGTGTGTGTGGAGGGACAGCAGGTATAAAATAGAGAAGGAGGTCTGCAGGTTCTTAATCAATTACATGCACCAGAGAATTTGCACAGATACACAAACACCACCGACACACACACACACACACACACACACACACACACACACACACACACACACACATTAACCAGAGAGGCAGAATGATAAATGATAAATGGAGTGCAAAGTCTGGATGAACCAAACTGAACCGGTTTAAACCGGCATGAACCTGCAGGTCAGACCGCTTTAACCTCAACTGACGTGGACGCTACAGCATGCTAACGCTGCAGCGTGCTAACATTACAGCATGCTAACATTACAGCATGCTCACGCTGCAGCATGCTAACATTACAGCATGCTAACATTACAGCATGCTAACATTACAGCATGCTAACGCTGCGTTCACATTACAGGCGATAGAGCCAGAGGTTTACAGCTGAACACAAGGTGTTGTTGGTTTTTATTCTCTGGCCTTTCAGATTCAGATTTCTGAAAATAAAACTGAGTCTCCATCATGACTGAGTTCAATATGAATCAGCTGCATTAAAGGAATACTCCACGTTTTGGGCAAAATCTTTCCCCAACGTCCCCAGACTGAGACCAGATGTTGGACACCATCTCCACCTCTGTACGTCCAGTGGCTCTGTTTCGATGGGTAGCATTTCCTGTTAGCTTAGCATGAAGACATGAAGTCTATGGGAGTCGTTAGCCTGGCTCTGTCAAAGTGAGAAAATAAACCTTCCAGCAGCTTTGAAGACGACAGACAGAAATGTGTTGTTACAGCGCCACCATCTGACTCCGCGAACCAACCTTGCTTTTTTTTTTTTTAAACAATTCCAACACCTGTATTTCACAGCAGTCATATTTTGACTTTGTTTTGTTATGAAAATGGTCAAATTTGAAGATACTGAACATCAGGACAAAAAACAAATAACAGCTATCAGGGATTTCAATCCAGAACACGTCAGGCTCGGCCTTGAGGAAGCATTCAGCTGAGTTCAGTCTGACCTCTGGCTCCTCGCTGCCGCAGACAAACAGAAACCAAACAACCTTCACGGCTGTTTGTGTGGATCAGTGAAGGTCGCACCGCCTGGCCTGCAGGTCCCGGGCTCCTTTCAGGCCACAAGAATCAACATGTGGCCTCCATCCTCCGTCCTGCTGCAGGAGGAGGCACAGCTGCTGCATTTCAACACACAAAACTGACTTGTTTCCGAGGTAAGAATGCACAACTTCTTCACCTACAAACTGTGTGTGTGTGTGTGTGTGTGTGTGTGTGTGTGTGTGTGTGTGTGTGTGTGTGTGTGTAGACTTGTTTCACTATACTTGAGGACAAACTTTTGGGTTGCCAGGACATTTGGACCCTACCATGCTAATTCTGTTTTACTGGTTGACGTTAGGATTGGGATTATGGCAGGGATTAGGGAAAAGCTGCAGAGAATCAGTGTAAGTCAATACAGTGTCCCCACAAATACAGTAAAACACCTCCAGCTCCACCACAGCAGATCCAGTCTGCGTCCAGTTCATGAATCATCTCCATCATCGGCTCTGAAAACGTCCGGTCGCTCCGTCCTGCTGCACAGGAAGTGACGCGTTTCCACTTTGTTTGTAATAAACAGAAGAAGAAGAAGAAATGGGTAGTTTGCATGAGCAGCGACAGACAAAGAGGAGAGAAACTCAAAGTCCGTGGAGGAAACCAAGTCGGAGGCGTCTGTCAGCAGAGGATGAGCTGCTGGAGAAGAAAGAGAGACTCATCCAGAGTGAACCCACGAGGAGTTTTCAAGATGAAAAAGACTTCAAGACGACAAAAGACATGAAGATGTGGCTCTTTTTGTCCACATCGTCTGAGATGTGATGGGCAGAGGTGTCATCCAAACCAAGAAAAACAAGAAATCTGGTGGTTTATGACTTTAAAACAGTCATCAAGACCCCATAATTAACATCAAGTACACTAAATTAATTTTGCAGTACATAAATAATAGACAATATTGTGAGTCGGCATATTAGGCACACATAGAAAACACAGAAAAATTCAATATTTTAGTTTCTGAGGTTTGAGGTTTGAACGTCTCCAGTGCTGAAACATCTGATCTCCGCTCTTCAGGCTCTTCAGAATTTAAAAAAATAAAACGTGAAGCTGTGGTGGAGAAGAGAGGAGGATCTGGACGCTCTTCTTCTTCCCCTTCTGCTTCTTCTTCTTCTTCTTCTCCAGGCCTCCAGCTGGAATGTGAGAACACTGCCTGCAGGATGGCTGAATCCGATCAGATTAATTGGAGCGTCGACCTTCGTTTGATCTGGTTTCTAATTCCACCGTCGAGGCTGATCAGTCTCATCTGACTTCCTGGATGCAGGCGTCGGCGTCGGCATGTGGAGTCCAGGCGCCGCTCGCCCGGAACAGAACCGCAGGAAACTACATTTTTTTCACCCTGGTGTTAAAATCTACCATCTGCAGTAAAAATGTTTGTTTTTATGTTTATTTCAGTTAATGAAGTTATTTTTCCACCAGTGGTTTTAGCTTTCTTTAAAGAAAAAGACACGAGGCTCGTCTCTGCTGATCGCAGTATCCGACCCCGACTAGAACTTTTTTTTAGTGCAACGTAAAAAAAAAAATAAAAAAGGGAATCGGGATGCGACACAGCCCATCTCTACTGGAAGGTGTGGGGGACAACAGCTCACTGACACCTGCAAAGGATGTCAAATATCCTGATATCAGCAAATCCCAGCATCCCACTGTCAGTTCTCTGATCAGGACCGATAATTCCCCGTTTTGGACGGGTTTTAAAAGTTTCACTTCACTGAGTTCATGAATCTTAATGAATCGACTGAACCGTGAACTGCTGCGTGTCAAACTGCTTTTTAAGCCAAACCTTGTGGATGGAGAAACAGCCGGTTTGGAGAGAAGTCTCTCCTGATCCCAGATCAGCCTCCACCTCAGTTATTAAACTTTATTAAAGCCGCTCAGTAACACACAGACAGGGAGGACCCGGTCCCAGTAGCTAGGCTAACAGGCTAGCCATGTAAGCTAATAGCCAGGAACTAATGTAACTACAAAGCATGTATACTAATGATGATGATGATGATGATGATGGCTATTATTATTGTATATGCCAGTAATTTTCAAGGACGTTCAGGGGTCCTTGAGGGCCTTCAGGGGACAAAACGAGGAACAGATTTAATGCTTATTAAGTACAAATATCTTCACAACCAATCTTCTATCTTCTAAACACAAGAAATCTGATTTAAAAAAATACTGTATTTCACCAATTAATCGCCCGGCCGCAAATAGCCGCCTGGTTCTTTTAAACGCCTGGGGTCTGCACCCTTTTTGCGTATTAAACGCCCACCCGAATAACCACCGGGGCGATTATTTGCATTATATTGAGGTAACCCAAAATAAGGCTATTCACCTTATTTTTGCAGAAGTAAACAGTTAGCCGCATAATAACTGTGTGGCACTTCTGTTTTCTGTCAAAATAAGAGCGCTAGCTAACGTTAGAAAAAAAGGGTGCGCCGTAATCTTAAATGGACCGACTGTAAATATGTTGGACAGTAACTGTGATCATGATAATGGCCTGGTGCAGGTCTGTGCAAAAATAAATAAAGGCCTGCAGCGAAATAGCCACCTGGTTCTTTTAAATGCCTGGGGTCCAAGTTGATTTTGCGTATATAAATACGGTAATCAAAAAATGATTAAAAATATAGTTTTACTCAAACATTTTCAAGTTTTTGTTTTTTTTTTCCAATTTTCAAGCTGTTTTATTTTGCTAATTGTATGGTAATTTTCTTGTAAGGGCTTTTCTGTGTGTGAGTGTGAATTTTTTTTGTGAGTTATTGAATGATTTTGCTAAAGTTTCTAAGGCTTACTTTTACTGTTAATTAGGTTACTAGAAATTGTCCTGGTGGCAAAATAAATAAATAAAAACTAATTTTCTTGTCTCCTTGGCAGTCAGCTCAGGGCATCCAGAACATGAAACCGTGTGGAAAGCGCTGCTCACCGATGAAGCCGAGCTGAGAAAACTCCAGGATCATCCACTCCTCCGACGGCTGCTGCAGAGCAAAGTTCTTCATGGTGGTGAAGTAGTTTGGACGAGCGACTATATCATCCTCCAGCTGGCAGAGAGAGAGAGAGAGAGAGAGAGAGAGAGAGAGAGAGGTGATGCAGAGGTTTCAGTCTCTCACTCTGTTGCAGCGCTGCATGTCATGTGACATGCAGGTGACGCTGCATGTAACCTGTAAACGCTGACAGGTGTGACCGCTGCCAAATAAAACCCACAGTATCGCTTTAATATTAAATTAAATAAACGAGTCACATCGCTCCGTCTGTCAGTTCAGATCCGCAATGAAACACTGAGACACAGCAAAAAAAAAAAAAAAGATAGAAAACCCTGAAGCTGCTGGATATGTGTTGTTGTGGTGTTGTTGTGTTGTTGTGTTGTGGTGTATTGTAGTGTTGTGGTGTTGTAGAGTTGTTGTGTTGTGGTGTTGTAGTGTTGTGGTGTTGTAGTGTTGTGGTGTTGTTGTGTTGTGGTGTTGTTGTGTTGTGGTGTTGTTGTGTTGTGGTGTTGTAGTGTTGTGTGTTGTTGTGTTGTTGTGTTGTAGTGTGTAGTGTTGTGGTGTTGTTGTGTTGTTGTGTTGTTGTGTTGTATTGTAGTGTTGTGTTGTGGTGTTGTTGTGTTGTGGTGTTGTAGTGTTGTGGTGTTGTTGTGTTGTGGTGTTGTTGTGTTGTGGTGTTGTTGTGTTGTTGTGTTGTAGTGTTGTAGTGTTGTGGTGTTGTTGTGTTGTTGTGTTGTTGTGTTGTTGTGTTGTGGTGTTGTGGTGTTGTGGTGTTGTTGTGTTGTGGTGTTGTTGTGTTGTTGTGTTGTGGTGTTGTTGTGTTGTGGTGTTGTAGTGTTGTGGTGTTGTTGTGTTGTTGTGTTGTTGTGTTGTTGTGTTGGGTGTTGTGGTGTTGTTGTGTTGTTGTGTTGTGGTGTTGTTGTGTGTGGTGTTGTGGTGTTGTTGTGTTGTGTTGTGGTGTTGTTGTGTTGTGGTGTTGTGGTGTTGTTGTGTTGTGTTGTGGTGTTGTTGTGTTGTGGTGTTGTGGTGTTGTTGTGTTGTGTTGTGGTGTTGTTGTGGTGTTGTGGTGTTGTTGTGTTGTTGCGTTGTGGTGTTGTTGTGTTGTGTTGTGGTGTTGTAGTGTTGTGGAGGTGATGTTGTGTTGTGTTGTGGTGTTGTAGAGGTAGTGTTGTGGTGTTGTAGTGTTGTGGTATTGTAGTGTTGTGGAGGTGATGTTGTGTTGTGTTGTGGTGTTGTAGAGGTAGTGTTGTGGTGTTGTGGAGTTGTGGTGTTGTTGTGTTGTCGTGTTGTTGTGTTGTGGTGTTGTGTTGTTGTGTTGTTGTGTTGTGTTGTTGTTGTGTTGTGGTGTTATGGAGTTATGGTGTGTTTCTGTGGTGGTGTGCTGTCCTGCAGCCACATGGCCTTTTATTTTGAAATGCAAAGCAGATTGTAGCTGCATTCAAACAGGAAGTCAGATCACACACACACACACACACACACACACACACTGATTGGATCAGCTGCAGCTTTTCTTTTCATCACACCAGATTTTCATGCTTTCATATTTTTTTTGCCTCCCCACCCAAAAAAAAAAAAGCAGTCACTCCATGACCTGAGAGAAACAGTCGAGTTGTGAATTTGACAACAAGACATTTTCAGTTTGACGAGCCCAGAGCCGAGCAGCATCATCAAGTGAAAAGTGACCAGGTATGGAGGGATGTACAGAAAATAAACAATAAACAACATGAAAGAAAAATAAGTGGTCGACAGGCCGAATTTTGGAAAGTAACTCATATAAAACTTAAAAACCCTCCTCCTCTTCCTCCCTCTTCCCTCCTCCTCTTTCTCTCTTCCTTCCTCCTCCTCCTCCTCCTTCTCCCTCTTCCTCCTCCTCTGCAGGTGACAGGTCTCTCTCTTTCTGAGAGACGCCTTAAAAGTAAACCTTTGACCCCGCAAAATAATTATGTTTATAATGTAATAATTCTAATAATATACTCGTGTTCTCCTTTTTTCTTGACTTGTTTGCGACAGAAAGAAGCCGCATGTTCCGCTCTCACTACACCGACGGGAAAATGTACGGTTGCATTCATATTTTAGATTTGACTTCCACCCATCCTCCCTTTCTCTCTCTCTCTCTCCCTCTCTCTCTCTCTCTCTCTCTCTCTCTCTCTCTCTCTCTCTGGTAATTATTAGAGGCCCTGAGGCTGCAGATCCTCATTAGTTCACAAGGCAAAATGCATTTGTCACACCGGCTGGAGACGTTTTAAAATTTATATATTAGAAATAATTTACATTGTTCCTGTAATCTGGTGACCCCTGCAGGGTCCGCAGCCTCAGATTGACCCTCACTGACTGGATTAGATTAGATTAGATTAGATTAGATTAGATTAGATTAGACTGGATATCCATGCAGTTGATGGAGAGAGGCCACTTTTCAGATTTAAAATGTCAAAAGAGGTTTTTTTCCTCTTCCATCCGGCTGAGATCTGATTCCCTCTGTCTCCTTTCTGGAAACTGAAAGTGGATTTATTTTTATTTTTTTTAAACTGAAATGTGAACAGAAGGCTGGACGTGTGGGTGTGTGTGTATATGTGTGTGTGTGTGTGTGTGTTTGAATTTCAGAGGAAGGTGTCGGGTGTTTTTCATCTTTAAGGAGAACAAAGAGTGTGTGTGACGGAGGCCGAGCGCCACAGAGACACTTCCATTAACGCCACTGTCACTCTACCCACAATGCAACTGTTTCATCAGCCGGGGGGATTACATAAGAGCGAGCAAGAGAGAGAGAGAGAGACCGAGAGAGAGACTTTCTGCTTTTCATTAATTACTTCACCGCCATTTCATCATTTTAATACCTGCATTTCAATGCTTTTTATGAACCATTACACTTTATTTTTTGTTTAATCAAAGAATTAATTTCCTCCCGAAGTAAAGGAAGTAGCTATTATTTTACTTTTGTGTTTTGCCCTGAAGAGACTGTGATCCTTTTACCGGTGCACGGAGCTGAGCCTCATTATGAGCTGAAATATCCAAACACAGCGAGTGTGTTGAGGTTTTTAATAAAGACGTGTTCACACCTTCCAGCCGAGCCGTCGCTGTGTTTCCGCCTCGCTCTTCTGTCGCTCTGCCATCTATTCACTGAACGTCGTGTCGCTTTTTGTGTATTTATGTCCTGATGCTGTCATCTCTGTTTTTGCTCTAATCTGATGTGATGTGACTGATCAGGTTAATAAAGCTGTCAATCAGATCAGCTGATCAATCAGTCGGGTTGAACGGAGTCAAATCCCACACAGACCGGCAGGTTGGACAGACTCACCCATTTATTTATTAAGACAAAGACTATAAAGTCACAAGTTTACGAGAAAAAAACTAAGAATTTCCAAGAGTAAATTTGTGAATTTACGAGAAAATAACTTGGATAAAATAAGTTTGAAGGATGAGATTAAAGCGATAAGTTTATGACGAAAAAAGTTGAAAATTCCGAGATTATAAAGTCACAAATCTGCAAGAAAAAACTCAGAGATTCTGAGATTAAAGTCGTAAATTAAAAGAAGTCGTAAAGAAATTTGGTGATTATAAAGATGCTAATTTACGAGACTTTCCAAGATTAAAATTGTAAATTTACGAGAAAATAACATGGATATTATCAGAGCTTAAAGTGGTAAATTTATGGGAAAAAATCAGAAAGAAAACTTTTTCTCATTCTTTTCTTTCTTATCGTCTTCTTCTTCTAGAGGCTCCACCTGTGCTGCCCCCTGCTGGCCGTGTCTCAGGCCTGCAGCTGATCCCCTCAGCAGATTCTACTCTGACATGGGATTCAGGAACAAGGAGATCCTGCTGATCTGAGCCCAGAATCAGCAGATTGTTTTCCTCTGAATCGGCCCAAGTCATAGCAACGTCTCTTCAGAGTCCAGATGCTGAGGAGGAGGTTGGGGTTCTGGACTCAGACCAGCAGGATTTCCTTCTGACTGGATCCCACAGGAGGAAGAGGAGCGCCCCCTGCAGGTGGACAGGGAGCGGAGCGGTCAGCTGGTCCTACCTGGACATAGTAGGTCCCTTTGGACTGAGCGTACATCATCAGGAAGCAGTAGTCCAGGTTCTGCTTGGTCCGCCACCTGAGGAGGAGGAGGAGGAGGAGGAAGGTCAGGCAGGGAGGTCTCACACACACACACACACACACACACACACACACACGCACACACACACACACACACGCTCACTCACATTAAATGGACAGGATGGGGCAAATCTAACATGCAACAGCAACAGCCGACAGCTGACTTCCTGTCTCACCCTCATCACCTTCATCACCCTCATCACCCTCATCACCTTCATCACCCTCATCACCCTCATCGCCTTCATCACCCTCATCACCTTCATCACCCTCATCACCTTCATCACCTTCATCACCTTCATCACCCTCATCACCTTCATCATCCTCATCACCTTCATCACCTTCATCATCCTCATCACCTTCATCACCTTCATCACCCTCATCACCTTCATCACCTTCATCATCCTCATCACCTTCATCACCTTCATCACCTTCATCACCTTCATCATCCTCATCACCTTCATCACCTTCATCACCTTCATCATCCTCATCACCTTCATCACCTTCATCATCCTCATCACCTTCATCACCTTCATCACCCTCATCACCTTCATCATCCTCATCACCTTCATCACCTTCATCACCCTCATCACCTTCATCACCCTCATCACCCTCATCACCTTCATCACCCTCATCACCTTCATCACCC
>NC_043989.1:1575166-1587666 GCF_902150065.1 Myripristis murdjan
GATCCTGAACATGTGCTGCTGACTTCCAGGGGAGTGTGTGTGTGTGTGTCTGTGTGTCTGTGTGTGTGTGTGTGTGTGTGTGTGTGTGTGTGTGTGTGTGTGTGAAATGAGGCACGAGACAGCAGCAGCAGCTTTCTGCTGAACTCTGCTCAGACTCTTCACGAGCATTTACACGAGGAATGTGACGCCCGCCCGGGTCTCAGAGGGTGAAGCGACTGAAGGAACCTGACAAGCTGTGATGCTCTGGCTGGACGGCTCGTGTCTCTGTCAGTGCAGCGGAGGGTCTCGAACACGCGTCGCTTCGCTTGAAGGGCTGAGGCGGTCAAAGGCCTGATGCTCTGCAAACTGCATGTTAGGCTTCTCCCAAAAACATCACTGCAGCCTGTACACGCACATGTTTAATCTGCACCGTCTGCATGCTGCGTTTGAACGTGTTATGATGTCATAATGAAATAATAATGTTTATAATATGTAATGACGTCATAATGAAATAATAATGTTTATAATGTGTAATGATGTATTTCCTGCTTTTTGTCAAAGATCATATCTATCATTTGAGATACGGAAGAGATGAAGAGTCATGAGAGCTCTGACGATCTAACAAGAAGGAAACTGCAACACTGAGCTGAGTGACACACACACACACACACACACACACACACACACACACACACACACACACACACACACACATTCGGCTTCCCAGCAGCAATTTGTCATGTGTTGCAGGCCCAGCAGTGAGGTTAGCATTAGCACTGACGCTAATTAGTGAGAGTCAATGACATTAACGGTGTGTGTGTGTGTGTGTGTGTGTGTGTGTGTGTATGGTGTCATTCATTAGCTGAATCGCTGACCTAAAACGCGAATGACAGCACACACATCCACACACACACACACACACACACACACACACACACACACACAGACTTCACAGGATAAATATTACTGATATCAAGCTGATTTTCATATGTTGACATATTTACACACACACACACACACACACACGGCGGGGTGGGGTGGGGTGGGGTGGGGGGTCACTGACCTCGGCGATGAGCACGACGATGACGCAGTCGTCTTTCTCGGCGGCGCTGAGCTCCGACATCAGAGAGCTGAGCGTGTCGGTCAGGTAGGAGTGAACCTCCCTCTTCACACTGGGAACCCCCATCACTATGGAGACTGCACACACACACACACACACACACACACACACACACACACACAGTAAAACAACTGTAACTCATACTGAAGGACTATCTGTTATTTTTTTCCATCTCCTTCATGTTCATTCTCATGGTTTTTCCCTCCTCACAGGACAGGTAAAGGTATTCTGACATCACTTTCATCAAACCTCCTTCACTTCCATTCAGTCCCAAACATCACAGGAAAGAACATGAGACTCTGATTCAGTCTGTAAAAACATCTGAGCAGGGCCTGTCAGGCTCGAACCCAGCCCGGACCTGACAGGCCCTGAGGCCGCTGCCAGCACGGGCCTCTGGGCGGATTCTCTCACAACTAGAGAAGCAACCTGACTGAGAGGCTTCCCTGCCAGAGAGCCAGAGCCTGTTAGGGTGGCCATTTCCACAACACCAAAAAGGAGGACACTTTGGGGGGTGGCGATGCGGGCCCGGGGGGGTGGGGTGGGGGTGGGGGGTCGAGTCAGGTCCACCAGTGTTAATTTCATCAGCTATTTTCAATTTAGTTTTAGTCTTAGTCTAGTGTCAAATGCCCTTTTTACTTTTAGTCATATTTAGTCAACTCGAATTCTTTTTTGTTTAGTCACATTTTATTCGACGAAAAGTCTTGGCATTTTAGTCTAGTTTTAGTCGAAGAAAATCCAAAGTATTTTAGTCTAGTTTTAGTCAATATTCTTTTTTAGTCTTTGACCTGCATGGCTTTTTTTTTTTTTAATTTAACAATATTTTTAATTATTATTTTAAAAATGTAAATTACTTATCAAACAGACCTAACAATTCAGCTACCAATGAATGAGCAGTAGTATGTGATAACATAGATTGAAAAATAAGCCGAAGTGATACCTCTTCTCTGAATAGACAAGCTAAGCCAGTGTGCTGCTGTTAGCCAGTGACTTCAGACTTCAGACAGCGCCACACACACGCACTCCGGCATGAGCACACAGCAGCGCAGGAGGAGAAAAACTAATGCGCATCCAATTAATGCACTTTCTGGATTGTAATTTAAAAGTCTATGACGAAAAATATGACTGATATCGATGTACAGTCCGGGCCAGCGTTGCGTTCAAGTGCAACTCCAAAAAGGAGGACAAATAAGCGTCCGGCTTGAGGCTGCGCCGGACGCCGGACAAGGCATTTAAATTCCGGACTGTCCGGCCTAAATCCGGACGTATGGCCACCCTAGACCCTGTGGCTTCAGGTTCATCCACCTGAGCTGCTGCTCTGCTGAGCTGCTCCAGGCTCCTGGCTCTAAAGGCTTGTCCTGAGTCTCTTCATGAATCCTGGCTGTGTTTTGGGCGTAACATGCAGTGAACCAATCAGAGGCCGCCTCCCGTCCCCTCTAACAGCCAGGTGTGTCTCACCTTGGTGGGCTGCTGTTCTAATGGAGGATTCTCCAGGTAAGAAGGAAGGAGACGGAGTGAAAGCTCCCGAGCAGATCAGGACTCCATCTGAGCTCCCTGAGGTGAAGCAGCGTCCCTGCCCTGTGTGTGGGACAAGCAGAGCGGACGCTCGCCGGCGCCCCCTATGGAGGCCACCATCACTGTCTGATGATGAGCTTCAGACAGCAGAGAGACCTGCAGCACTGACCTCAGAGCTGCTGTCTCAGCTCATTTTCAGAGCAACACGTCCACAGAGCTCAGAGGGACACCAGACACTCTGCTGTTTCCACAAGGGGGCGCTGCAGGGGGAAACGACACCTGACACCTGGCACCAGGAACTTGGCACTGGGTGGGAGATTAGACATTAAGTGTGATTTCCACTTTTTTCTCTCCAGAATAAATCTTAAAGTGTCGAGGCGCTGTGTGGCTCTGAGGCTCCACCGCCCGTAAATCCTCTCCCTAAAACCCTGTGAACCCTGAGCAGTATCATTTGATTTCTTTCAAACATGGAAACAAAACCACAAGCAAAAAAAAATTTGCTAGAAAAATGAAAAGTAAAAAACAAAAACAACCAACAAAATGACCTGAAATTAAATGACAAAAAAAAAAAAAAAAAAAAAAAAAAAAAAAACTCACACAAACAAACAAACAAACAAAGATCTGAAAATGAGCCAAACCAAATGAAAGCGTGTCTCCTCACATCTCCACTCGGTGAAGTGAAGATGAAGATGACAGCTACAGCTGCTCTCTGCTTTGCTGGGAGGAACTCGTCATATTTGGATGATTTGCTTCACGTTTACCCGGACAAACAACTGAGACTTTGGAGAAAGATCTGATAGGCGAATGTGCTGACGTGCTAAAAGGCAGAGGAGCTTCCACAGCGATGTGGCGGCAGGAAGGAGCCGAACCTCCGAACAAAAACAGACCAGAAAAGACCAGAGGAGCTCACAGCAGCTGCTTTGTGCTCATTCCCACTCATTTACATTCACATTTCCATCTGCATTTACATTTTCCCCAGCATTTACATGCACATCAACACTTTAATCTGGACCCAGAGAGACGCCACTGAGGGCAGCAGCAGAGACAAACAACAACAGGAAGCCAGCAACGTGGAGGTCAAAGGTCACACACTGAGTTTTGCTTTGCTGCGTTCACGTTCTCCTCAGATTCATGGGAGAATTTCAGCTCCCACTTCGTTTATGAAAAAAGCACAGCGTTGCATTCAGGTGCTCAGTATCTCTGATGCAGGAGGGTTGTTGTCAGATGCTAATTAGCGTAATGGGCTAACGTTCACGTCGCTAAAGATTAGCTAACAAGCTAACGTGCGAGCTGTTAAGTGGCTAAACTGATCAGGTTTGTCCACTGAAGCTCTGCAGGCCGTCGTTCCCCCTCATCCTGCATCAGATCTGCAGCCCTCCAGCCCCCCAGCACGTCCCGGGGCTCGAGGCTGCACCCGCAGCCCAGGCAGGGTGCACCTTCCCTGGGGAAGCAGCTCAGCGACAGCCCCTTAAACCTCCTGCTGCCCCTGGAGGATAAATCCAACAGCTACTGCCAAGCGGGCCAAGGTCACAGCCTGCGTGTGTGTGTGTGTGTGTGTGTGTGTGTGTGTGTCAAGTCAAATTTATTTATAAGGCACTTTCTTTGCTCTGTAAACCACTTCCTGACAAATGTATTTTCTACAAAGGGCAGAGATACAGATAAAAACCAGAAAGAACAGAGAGATTACAAAATTCAAGATATTAGTGTGTGTGTGTGTGTGTGTGTGTGCAGTCAAATTTATTTATGAAGCAGTATGAATAAAACAGGTGTCCACAATGTTTAATGGAGCAACAAAGGACATAAATAAATAGAACGAGAGAAGAAACCAACACAAAACAAGTGTGTGTGTGTGTGTGTGTGTGTGTGTGTGTGTGTACCTCCGGTGCGGCCCTGGCCCAGGTGCACAGCGGGCTGCAGACTGTCCTCTCGGTTCAGCAGGTGAGGAAGATGATGGAAGATGCTGGGAAGCTGCAGCACGTTTTTACTGCTGCTCACATTCCACAGCTTCAGCCTGGTCTCCTCTGCACACACAGCAGATTAGAGCAGATTATCAGATGATCAGACTAGATTACTGCTGCTCACATTCCACAGCTTCAGTAGATTATATTAGATTATTAAAATGATCAGATTCAATTATTAAAATGATCAGATTAGATTACATCAGATTAGATTACATCAAATCCGATTACTGGAATATATTGGATCAGATAATCAGACCATATTACTGCTGTTCATATTCCATATCTTTAGCCTGGTCTCCCCTGAACAGAGATTAGATTAGATTAGATTAGATTAGATTAGATTAGATTAGATTAGATTAGATTAGATTATTGGAATAGATCATATCAGATTAGATTATTAGATAAAACAGATTAGATTACTGCTGCTCAAATTCCACAGCATCAGTCTGGTCTCTTTTGAACAAAGATCATATCAGGTTAGATTAGATCAGATTACATTACATTAAACTAGATTAAATTCATTTTGGTTAGATTAACTGAATTTAAGTTACACTACACACATTATATTACATTAGATTAGGTGCTTATATTAAACTACACTGTATTACATTTGATTGGATTAGACCACACTAGATTACACTGGACTGCTTCATTTTGGTTTGATGAGATGACACTGGACTGGATTAGATTAGATTACATGACATTACATTCCATTATATGAAATCAGATTAGATCAGATCAGATCCAACCAAATTAAAGTAGAATACATTATATTTCATCACACAAGTACATTTTATTGTGTTTAATCTCATTTAAATGTAACAGCCCGGACCGGTTCAGACCGGCTCAGACCGGTTCAGACTGGCTCTGACCGGTTCAGACCGGCTCAGACCGGTTCAGACTGGTTCAGACTGGCTCTGACCGGCTCAGACCGGCTCAGACCGGTTCAGACTGGTTCAGACTGGCTCTGACCGGCTCAGACCGGCTCTGACCGGCTCTGACCTGACAGGCTGCTCCAGGTGCGGTTGATGTCGCGGAGCGCCTGCTTCTCTGCGATGGCTCTCTTGATCTCCTCCAGGACCAGGTTCAGCTCCTTGGAGCGCCGCAGGTTCTCCTGCTCCGCCGAGTGCAGGCGCTCCCTCAGCGCCAGGAACTCCCTCTGGTACACGTCCACCACATCTCCTGCAGGAGGAGGAGGGGGAGGAGGAGCAGGAGGAGGAGGGGGAGGAAGAGGAGGAGCAGGAAGAGGAGGAGGAGGAGGGAGAGGGAGAGAAAAGAGAAATGTAGTCAGATGTTTCACTGAGTCCAGTCACCAGGAGGTTCGTCAGGTTGTGTCCAGAAGTTTCTTGAATCCAGAGTCCAGATGTGAGCACTGAGGCAGAGACTTGGTGACTTGGAGACACGAGGACGCTCTGCAGTGACGTCACGTCGTGTCTTTAAACAGATTCTAAACCTTAAAGGAGCTGAAGAGCGAGCGAGTTTAAACTCAGCTGCTGAGGCTCAATGTGAACACGATGATGAGATCAGCCTCCAGCAGAGGTTTGACACGTTAAAGGTGTAAAAGCTGAGAAGCAGCTGGACGGCAGCAAACTGTCGACTGAAGATAACACACACACACACACACACACACACACATACACACACACACACAGAGGGCCACTCGAACACACTCTGCCACGCCACGCTGCACGTTAGGCCGCCTCAGCAAACTGCACATCCGCTCCTCTCTGTTTCATCACCAGACTCAGTTCAGTCACACACACACACCCTCCTCCAGCCGGGCGGCAGGGAGGAGGCAGGGAGGAGGCAGGGAGGTTCCTCCAGCCTGAGGTTCCTCCAGCCAGAGGTTCCTCCGGCCAGAGGTTCCTCCAGCCTGAGGTTCCTCCAGCCTGAGGTTCCTCCGGCCGGGCGGCGGGGAGGTTCCTCCGGCCGGCGGCGGGGAGGAACTTGTTCATCTGAGCTGCTTCCATGAGAAGCTTGCACTGTTTTTCAGGACTTTTCAAACTTTGTCATGTTTTTGACACCTAAGTTGACCTTCAAAAGGCCGAGGGCCCCGACCTTCACCTCAGGAGGTGTTTTGCTTCGTGCTCAGTATTTAAACACAAGAACTCTGATGTTGATCCTGCAGTTTTTTCTTGTCATTTAATTAATTAATTAATTAATTAATTGTGCCAATTCTCTGGTAATTTTCTTTTCTTTTTTTTTCATTTTTAAATATTGTTCTGGTGATTGTTTTGCTAATTTTCTAATCTTTTTCTCCATGTTTTTGTAAGAGGAAGCTAACCTGTGCAGCTCTCAAAGGGTTAAACTGTGTTGATAGGCGCTGCTGTTTCTCACAGTAGAAAAATGGATTTTATTTTATTATTATAGGCTAGATATTAAAACACATGACCTTCATCAGATGAACTCACTTCTTCATCTCAGTCAGATTAGCTTAGCTCACGTCTGATTAGCTAATATTAACGTTTCTGTGGTGCACACACACACACACCGTGCACCGCTGCCGTGCGCGCTCATTTCCCCTCTCCACACAAGCTTAGCGTAGCGTAGCCCCTCCCACCTAAGTCAGGTATCTAGCTTAGCGTAGCGTAGCCCCTCCCACCTAGGTCAGGTATCTAGCTTAGCGTAGCGTAGCCCCTCCCACCTAGGTCAGGTATCTAGCTTAGCGTAGCCACAGAATAGCAGAGAAGGGAGGCGGCTCCCCACTTCCTGTTTACCTGCTGCATCGACATCAGAGCTGCATGAGGGTGGGCGGGGCTGAATCTCAGGTGGGTGATACAGAGCTATAGAGGTACGCAGATGTTTTTATATATGAGGGACGAAAAATGACAAAACAATAAATAAATGAATAAATAAATAAATACGCATATAAATATATAAATGCATAAATAATTAAATTAATAAATATTTCTACATTTATTTATTTATTTATTTCAGTTTTTATTCATGCATTTATTTATTTATTTGTGTATTTATACATTTATGCATGTATTTATTTATTTATTTTTACATTTATTTATTTATTTATTTATTCATTTCTACATTTATTTATTCATTTATTTATTTATATATTTATTTTTACATTTATTTATTTATACTTTTATTTATTTCTACATTTATTCATTTATTTATTCCTTCTTTTATTTCTACATTTATTTATTTATTTCTACATGTATTTATTTATTTCTACATTTATTTATTTATTTCTACATTTATTTATTTATTCCTACATTTATTTCTGTATTTCTACATTTCCACATTTATTTATTTCTGTATTTCTGTGTCGTATGTTAATCAGGTGGGCGGTTCTTACATTAGTCTTAAGCACGATTGGTTTGTGGGTGTGATCCTATCCACTGCTACTGCCTGGACTGGCAGTAGCAGTGGATAGCAGTGGACTAGCTAGCTACTAGGGCATTAACAACGCCAGACTTTTCCACGTCGTCGACGTTACGTCGACCCGTCAACACCGGGAGATTTTTGGGGGGCTAGTGGGGCTCTAACCGGAGGGAGGGAGGGGTTGTAGTGGAGCGCCGACCGGGCGACCGGGGGGTGAGGAGGCTGCAGTGGAGCGCCGACCGTGTGTGTGGGGGTGTGTGTGTGGGTGTGTGGGTGTTTCTTCGACTTTCGACGGGTCGATGTTTACATTAATGCCCTACTAGCTACTGTGTAAAACGCAATGGAAAGCGTTTTGAGAGCCATCGTCAGTGATTTAAGGTCACTGGCGAATGATGTGGTAAATCATGCACCCACCGACTACTTCCAGTAGTCCGACTACACACACGGTCGGCGCTCCACTGCAGCCTCCTCACCCCCCGGTCGCCCGGTCGGCGCTCCACTACAACCCCTCCCTCCCTCCGGTTAGAGCCCCACTAGCCCCCCAAAAATCTCCCGGTGTTGACGGGTCGACGTAACGTCGACGACATGGAAAAGTCTGGCGTTGTTAATGCCCTAGTAGCTAGCTAGTCCACTGCTATCCACTGCTACTGCCAGTCCAGGCAGCAGCAGTGGATAGGATCACACCCACAAACCAATCGTGCTTAAGACTAATGTAAGAACCGCCCACCTGATTAACATACGACACAGAAATACAGAAATAAATAAATGTGGAAATGTAGAAATACAGAAATAAATGTAGGAATAAATAAATAAATGTAGAAATAAATAAATACATGTAGAAATAAATAAATAAATGTAGAAATAAAAGAAGGAATAAATAAATGAATAAATGTAGAAATAAATAAAAGTATAAATAAATAAATGTAAAAATAAATATATAAATAAATAAATGAATAAATAAATGTAGAAATGAATAAATAAATAAATAAATAAATGTAAAAATAAATAAATAAATACATGCATAAATGTATAAATACACAAATAAATAAATAAATGCATGAATAAAAACTGAAATAAATAAATAAATAAATGTAGAAATATTTATTAATTTAATTATTTATGCATTTATATATTTATATGCGTATTTATTTATTTATTCATTTATTTATTGTTTTGTCATTTTTCGTCCCTCATATTTATATAGATCTAGACGTATAATATCAGGCTGTCAATCATCTGAGTCCGGGCAGGTGTCGCTGTTTGATTTAAAAAAAAAAAAAAAAAAAAAAAAAAAACAATCTCTAAATCGTTGCTTCCTCTTCCTCGCTGATGAAGAGATTCAGCTGCACAGGATTCTCCTCCTCATGTCAACACTCTGAACCAGATGCTCTGTCTCTTTGTACGACACACACACACACACACACACACAGCATGATCGTCACACACTCTGGACTGAAGTGGCTGCATACAGAGCGCAGAGAGAGAGAGAGAGAGAGAGAGAGAGAGACACTTCACTTCTCCTCATTTTCCACTCCTGCTCATTCCCAATCAGGGTCATGGGCGACCTGCAGCGTATCCCAGCATGCACTGGGCAGAAGACCCGCCGCCGGTCCATCACCGTGCCGACACACAGAAGCCCAGCCTGTGGAGCAGCTTCCTTCTTTAAAGCTGTGAGATCAGAGCTCCTGAACCCTCTGGAAGTGGGGGGGTGCAGGTGAGCCTCTGTAACCTGAACACATGGGCTCCATTTCTTTCAAAAACAAAAAACTGGAAAAATGCAACGAGGGACTGAGCAAGAAATGAGCCAAATACGGTATCTGCAAGAAATTAAAAAAAAAAAAAAAAAAAAAAAAAAAGTTGCAAGAAAATGACCTGGAAATGAGCTCAAACTAAAAAAAGAAAGAGGAAGACAGAAAAGAAAGAAAGGTAATGACCTGAAAATTACACCACATGTTTGTCTTGGAGAGAGAGAGAGAGAGAGAGAGAGAGAGGGAGAGAGAGAGAGAGAGGGAGGGAGACACACACAGAGAGAGAGAGAGAGAGAGAGAGAGACAGACAGAGAGAGACACAGAGAGAGACACAGAGAGAGAGAGAGAGACAAAGAGAGAGAGACAGAGAGAGAGAGAGAGACAAAGAGAGAGAGACAGAGAGAGAGAGAGAGAGAGAGAGAGAGAGAGCGCTGAGAGTGAAGCCAAAACAAACATGTGCATCATTCAGAGCTAATTTTCATCCCAACATGTTTTTGTTTTGTGAAGCTCAGGACTCGTGCCGTGCAGCCTCAGCCTGTGTGTGTGTGTGTATGTGTGTGTGCAGCCTCAGCCTGTGTGTGTGTGTGTGTGTGTGTGTGTGTGTGTGTGTGTGTGTGCAGCCTCAGCCTGTGTGTGCAGCCTCTGCTCTGATCTGTGGCTCAGCCGCCCGGCACCGCCGCCTGTGACCGTCCCGTGCGGCCGCTGGACGCTGTGTGTGTGTGTGTGTGTGTGTGTGTGTGTGTGTGTGTGTGTCTGCAGCGTGTGGACGTCCCATCAAACATTCCTCAAAACAACCTCGTGTCGGCGAGGCAACAAAGATCTTGAATCACACACACACACGCACACACACACACACACACACACACACATGTTCACACATAAACTCTGTCTCCTAAAAATTACATTTCCACACAACTAAATTGCATTCACCCCCACATTTTGAGGGAAACATATTTTGTCATATTTTATCTTTACAGTCCAGTTTAATCCAGTTCATTCCAGTCCAGTCCAGTTCAGTCCAGTCCAGTCCAGCTCTGTGTATCGTGTTGTGTTGATTGTGTTTGGACAGGAAGTGTGTTTGACACAACAGAGTGTGTGTGTTGTGATGGAAACAACCAAACACACACTCACTGATCTGAGGTCAGTGACATCACCACTGTTTGTTTACATGTAACACATGCAGCAGGTGACAAACTGCTCAACACACACACACACACACACACACATGGATTTTGCCTCATTAATATAATATAATAGCCACATCTGTTTGGCAAAGAAATGAAGTGAAGTTGTGAGCCTGCACACACACACACACACACACACACACACACACACACACACACACACTACAAACAGTCAGTGATGAGTTTTTAATGACGTTCTGCCCAGTTATCTATCAGCTGTGTTGAAATAATCTGCCAGCGGTACACACTCTGCGTTAAAGGGACAGGACACTCATTTCCCTGTAAAGGAGTTTAGAAACATCCTGGAGTCTAAAGCTGCGTGTCCGTCCGCCTCACGCCACGACTCCACCCGACTCCACTCCACTGGGACTTTTCTGGATTTCATTTTTTTTTTTTTTTTTTTTTTTTGTTGCAGACAGGACCCCCGGTGTAGCTGGTCGTCATAGCGACGGCAAGCGGAACTGTCGTGACGTGTCTTCGTCAACACAGCACGGCAATATCTTTATTTCAGTGAACAAAAATGTCTTTTAGCCAGTAGTGAATGAAAATGACACAGCTGGACTTTACTACACACACACACACACACTTTCACACTTTCACACACACACACACACACACACACACACATAACTCAGATCAGATAAGTGTAGCCTATACATAGCACTAATAACTGCAATCCTGCACTGCAATATTATAACACACACACACACACACACACATAAACACACACACACACACGGGCAGTGTCTGTGTATGAGAGTTGAAAAAGGTAATGGGTGGTTAGGTTTGAATCATATTGTGGTCAATGTGTGTGTGTGTGTGTGTGTGTGTGTGTGTGTGTGTGTGTGTCAGACTAATAGCTGACCATCCTGGGGTGGAGACCAAGTAAGTAATGAGATTAGCCAGCACTCTCTCTCCACACACACACACACACACACACACACAGAGTTACCACAGGATGAGTCACACCTAATGGTGCCCTGCCTGTTGGGTTATGGGGGGAGGAGGAGGATGAAGACGAGGAAGAGGAGGTTTAAATGAGTCTTGCTTCCTGCACTGATCAATACTGATCAATAAAGACTTTATGGTTTAATCAGCTGGCAGCCGGAGTGTCTGCATGAGGAACGCCACAGAGATCCTCTCTGGAGCTCAGCTGGATGACAGACGCCTCACTCTGCTGTGGGTCCAGGGTCCAAAATGAACTTTTCGTCTCTGAATAAATTACCAGCCAATAAACTTTATCTAATTGCTAATCTGCTCTGTCATAATCTGGCCTGTGAGCTGGCAGCTTCAGAATGGTTTTGTTTTGTTTGGAAAAAAATATATATATATATTTTCCTTTCATTTTTGACCCCCTGAACTTTTTCTTTCTTTTTTCTTTTAGATTTCAGATTCAGATTTCCTTTATTTGTCATTTTTATTATCAAATAAATAAGAGAAATAGTGAATGAGCTAAAAACGGAGAGGCTAAAAGAGAATTATTAAAATGACTAAAACGCAAATAGAAACAGTTCCATGTTCACCTGCTCGGATTCAGCAGTCTGATTTCTGTGGGGAAAACCTGTTCAGTCCCTGTTCTGTTTCTCCTGTGTCTTTTCCCAGAGTGCATCAGTGTGACCAGGCAGGAGGCGGGATGTGAACGCAGCGCCGGGTGTGA
>NC_043989.1:1597666-1600166 GCF_902150065.1 Myripristis murdjan
AAAAAAAAAACACTTTTTTTGATCAATTTCAGATCATTTTCTTGCTTTGTTTTTAACTTTTACTTTTTTAAAATTAATTTCTTGTCAAGTTGCTCATTCCCTCTTTTCCCCATGTTTTGTTTTTGAAAGAAATCAAATGAATCAGCGCACACACACACACACACACACACACACGCACACACACACACACACACACACTAGACAAATCTACCTATGGGTACAAATAAAATAACCTGAACCTGAGATTTAGGCCTGTATCTATGTGTGTGTGTGTGTGTGTGTGTGTGTGTGTGTGTATCTGGTGTGTGTGTGTGTGTGTGTGTGTATCTGGTGTTTGTCTCGTCTCTGTTGTTTCATTAAAAATCATCTCAGCCCTTCAAATTAAAACAAACAAAACAAACAAAATAAGAGTTTAATGAAACCTCTTCATTAAAACTTTTTTTTCCATCCACCTGTTTATTAAAAGCTGCTGAGAAATAAATGCGACTCCAGGCTGACTCATTACACACACACACACACACACACACAACAGAGCGTGTGTGTGTGTGTGTGTGTGTGTGTGATGTTGCAGATGTAAATGTGATTAAATCAGTTTTGCTGTTGATGACCTCACTGCTCATAAACAGGAAGAGAAGCTAACAGCTGCTCTGATGCATTTAGCTGCTCCATTAAGACTCTTAACACACACACACTTACAAACACACACACACACTCACACACACACACTTACAAACACACACTCACACTCACACTTACAAACACACACACACACACTCACACTCACACACACACACACACACACTCTAGCAGAGCTTAACCTGACGCTGCAGGTTGATGGTTTGATTCCCAGAGGAAAACACTGATGGGTTCAGAGACGCCAACAGGAAGTGCCTCGTAAAAACACACAAACTCGATTTGACTCAACTGTATTGGCACAGCAGCTTCAGACAGACACGCGGCCCTGAACGCCTCACCTGGCCACAGGAAGAGAAAAAGAGGAAGAAGGAAGAACAAAATCTACAAACACATGAAGATGAAAAGCAGCGATCGAACTGAGGCTGTGACCTTCCTCCAAAATAAAAGCCCCCTGTTCTGATGCGAGGAGTTCAGAGTCTCCTGCTGCCCTGCATGCAGCCCTCAGGCCGCTCACACACACTGAGGTGCACTGACACGTATCCCAGAATGCATTTCACACCGATCGGCGTGACATCAGGACTTTTCATTCTAACTGTTAACGCGTCACTTTAATGTTTTTTAAAAGCAGCCGTGCAGATCACCAACATGTGATCAGCTCATCCACATGACGCCTGTTTGGACATTTGCTCCAACGTTTTCAGAGACGCCGAACACCTCTCCGGCTGGCCACGGTGCAAAATAAGCACACCTCTTTCAAAATAAAAGCTTTATTCACTAATAACTCGTCAAGTGCACTACAACCATGAGCGGTGCTTTTATTTTGAAGGCAGGATGTTCATGTGACGTGAGCAGCTTCAGTTCACAGCTCTGATGCAGCGCCGAGAAACCACACATCTGGACGCCGCCGCCGCTCGCCGTCACAACCGCCCGCCATCGCACGGGCTGAGGGGACGCAATGCATTCTGGGAAGCTGAGTATAACCAGTGAGCTCACGCTGCAGACGCACATAAAGATTTACTGAACAGTGGAAAGTGAGAGGAGAGACACAGATAGAGAGGGAAAGAGAGAGAGAGAGAGAGAGAGGAGGCTGCAGAGAGCGAGCGAGGCAGACTGTCAGCAGAGAGAGCGAGTCGGGGTCAAAGGTCACATCTTGTGGTTTGCTGAAGCTCTGAACCACTCGACCTCGCGACCTCGCAGACAGACGGGTCGATACGCTTGCGGTCGCCACGACGACGCCGTTGCCCCGCCCTTCAACCCACTGCCACTAGTTGCCATGACGACGCAACAGGAGGTACACGCGTGTGTGTGTGTGTGTGTGTGTGTGTGTGTGTGTGTGGAGGGGAAGGAGCCATCAGGCTGATAGGAAGTGACAGAGCGGGGACAGGAAATGACATCAGCAGCGACGTGAGCTGCAGAGATAAAATGTAGGCGCTGAGCTGACCTGTGACCTGTGACCCCTGACCTGTGACCTGTGCTGCTCCGTGAGAGAGGAAGCGGTCCAGCGCAGCGTGAAGGATCTCTGGAGTGAGTCTCGTTAATTATGGCGCTGCGGCTTCCTATACATATTCTAATTAATAATGCATAGTGTAATCACCAGAGACGCTCTCATTATGGGATTATTCTAATTATTAAAGAGACTCTCATCAGTGGACAGGAAATAATTACCGGACACATTTTAATTACTGGATATATTCTAATTACCGGGTGTAATTTAAATACTGGACACAGTCTAATTAGTGGATTCAGCAGCAGAGTTACCAGGCAGTTTGTTCCTGCACGTTCAGGAGGGAGGGGGGGGGGGGGGTCACATGACCGAGGCCCCGGTCACATGACCACAGCCCAGCTGATGGAGACAGGTGAGGAG
>NC_043989.1:1605166-1620166 GCF_902150065.1 Myripristis murdjan
TAATGTAATTTGGGCACTGAAGAGAAAAGAAAGAGAGGAGTGTTTCTGACTCTGAAGACTGGGCGAGAGAGAGAGAGAGAGAGAGAGAGAGAGAGAGTAACACAACTATCCTTCAGGGTCTCAGCCATGCGGTCTATAAATAGAAAGCAATGCATGCAGCTCTGCAACACACACACACACACACACACACACACACGCATGCACACAGCGCTCCAAGGCAACACATAATTTGACCCTTGCATGCCAGGAGTAGACATTTGCCACACACACTCTCATATAAACACACACATACACACACACACACACACACACACACACACACACACACTCATAGTGAGGTCAGACAAGTGCAGCTATCTGTTTAACACAGAGCCAACCTGACTGCAACCGAGCAGCTCACTGACACACACACACACACACACACACACACACACACACACACACACACACACACACTGCAGATGACTATCTCTCATCCCTTCATCATCATCATCGTCGTCGTCGTCTCATTCCAGCCAAAACAACCTGCGAACTGCAACAGACCTAAAGCTGAGGCTGCCTCTCTTAAAGGGAAACTCCGTGTAAATCCCTGCTGCTGTAAATCTACTTCCAGCTGCTCCAGAGTCTGATATCAGAAAACGTTTTTATCCGCACGTTTCTCTCTTAAATGAGACTGAATCATAACAATCAAATCAAATTCATAAAACTCCTAAAAATCCTAAAAATCCTTCACACCGAGCGTGTCTGTTACCGCCGCCTCTTCTCTGCATGTTGTGTTTTTATTGTTGCATGGACTGTGATTTACCGTGATGTGTTCTAACCAACTTGCAAAGCCAAAGGCAAATTTCCACATGTAGCTTAGAGCTCTGCTGGTCATTCTGCTGCTGACAGAAAGAGCCTTTGACCTGCGCTGCTTAACCACCTCACCGTCAGCAATCTGTTCTTTTGGAAATGACACTGATTGCTTTCTGATTAGGCAAAAATGAGCAGCAAGATTTTTTTTTTTTTTTTTTTACAAATAAACAACCGAATGTTATAAAGTGTTTTGCAGGCGCTGGCAGAACTGCAGCGGCTGTTTTCATGACCAGCGTGTTTGGAGAATGTAAAGAAATCAGAGACAGATGACGACGGGGTTTACAGAGAGAAATCCTTCACAGAGGGACGATCCCTCAATATCCCAGCATGCACTGTGGCGTGTTGTGTTTTGTGTGGGGAGACGCTCTCTCTCCCTCCTCGCTGTCACCTTCGCTCTCCTCAGCTGAAGGTGCCGAAGCAACGAGGTCCTGCCCCCTCGGCTTGTGGTTGCTCAAAGGCATTCTGGGAAACGCAGGAAATCAACCGGCTGAAGTAGAAGCAGATGAGGCAGGTCGAGGCAAAGCCAGTTCACACACACACACACACACACACAAAAACAAAAACAAGTAAATTACATTCTGCTGATGTGACCTCATGCCATTTGCTCCAAGCAGTTCATTCATCCTCCTGTCTCAGGGAACAGAGGACACACTTTTACAGTTTTACTTGTAGGAGGATTTTTCCAGAATAAAGCAGGCAGAATAAAAACCAGTCAGTCTCTCTTCCCCTTTAATTTCACCTGAGCGTTAACATCTCAGCACAGCGGCCTCAGCGCCCGGCCCGCCGGCCTGCAGCCAGCCGCTCGCCGCTAATGAAGACAGAGCGCCCAATTAAGCAGAGCCGCAGGTTCTGAGGACGGAGTCTGAGGGAGATGAAAGTAAAAAAAAGAAACTGTTATGACCGTCCGAGTCCTTCGTCTCCATCGTGAGACGTCGACACGGATTACCGAGACGAGGGCAGAGCCGAACGAGGCCGGGCGGCTCGGCGGCGGGACCGGCCTGCAGATCAGCCGTCTGCTGAGGACACGTCAGGTCAGCGAGGCGCTAACACCGCCAGGCTAACGCTCCACCTGAGACGCCAACACCACCTGGACAACATGCTTATCTCCCAAACTGATGCTAAAACGATACTAAGCTGCTTCGATATGTATTGCAATTCAACAGGTATTGCAATTTGATGTTATGATTTATTGCTTTTTTTTTATTTGAATCCTCCTCTAGTTTGTGTCTGTGAAGTTTGATGAGGCTGTGATTCTCCTAGAGGTCACTAAAGGTCATTTTCTACAGCGACGTCCAGTTTGACAAAAGTCTCTGTGAATCTAAATAGAGTCCCGCCAGCCGAGAAGCACGAGAACCTCAGGAGCTTCGATGCTCATTGGAGAGTTTATGAACCTGAAGTTTGTGGTTCTGAGCTCCAGTGAAAAAAAAAACAAAAACTAGGAGCTCTCAGAATTTGTTCACAAGGAGGAGGACCTGAACCCGGGCAGGACCTCCGTGTCCTCGGGCGAGGCGGCTCACACTGTCAGCCGCTGAGGACTTTTTGTTTGTTTGTCAGTTTAAACTAAAAATTCACAATTTCTGCTGTCAGTTTTGTTCTGAATGGAGCAGAAATCGTTCTGGTGGAGACTGACTGTGATGTGTGACAGAATAAAATATGAGAAATATGAGCATTTTGTCCTTTTTGACTTGAAATTTTGGGGTGTACTGCCTTTTTTAGTCTTTTTTGGAAAATCAAGTGACTCTGACTCTCAAGCATGCAGCCCGATGAGCTTCACACTGCAAAATTAAAAACTCAGACAAAAAAAACAACAATAAAAATGACAATAAAAACTATAAAATTATAATATAAACTATTAATACTACTGTTACTACTGCAACTACTACTGCTAATACTACTGCTACTAGTACTACTGTTGGCGCTTCTACTACAGTTACTACGGTAACACAGATTCAAATGAGAGTTTAAAATATTTCTTCCTCTCTGCTGTCAGCAGTGTGACGGCGTCCATTTTGTCTCTGTGGTGTTTTTGTTCAGCTGGAGTTTCCCTGTTCATTACAGCCAGCAGAGACTGGTAACACACACACACACACACACACACACACACACACACACGCACACATACACACACAGACACACATGCTGAAGGGATAACATTACTAAGCCTGTTCAACATGTGTTCGTGCAGCTGTGTGTACTTGAGAGTGTGTGTGTGTGTGTATGTGTGTGTGTGTGTGTTTGTGTGTGTGTGTGTGTGTGTGCGCGCGTGGGTGTGTGTGTGCATGTGTGTGTGTGTGTGCATGTGTGTGTGTGTGTAGTAATTCATGGATGGATGCCAGCGATGGTACAGCTCAGCTCACATGACTGAACAGCATGGCAGCTCTGCAGTGACACTGATACACACACACACACACACACACACACACACACACACACAGCGTGCTATCACTCCACACAGTGTTTGCTGGACTCATGGATGATTTTGTTGTTTTCATCACAGTGAAATACATGAGCGGCTCCCCTCATTGGCTCGTGCTCCATGTTGTCATATAGCAGCTGCTCGTAAACAATAAACACGAATTCAACAAAATCTACACGGTTTCCTCAGATGTGGTTTTGTCGTTACTCTGAATTCCTGGAAAGAACGTACAGACACCCCCTTTCAACAGAAATATGCAAATGTATGGAAACGAGTTGCTGTGAGAGGAGATCTCATCCTGAGAGTCAAAGTGAGGATCAGAGCAGATCCTCAGCAGGACCGTCCCGCTCGGAGGGGGGAGGAGGTGCATCTGGACCAGCAGGCGGCGCCATGACGAGCTGGAAAAGTGTTTGGAGGGACGCACAACAACACACACTTGTTTGGGATTCATTCTCCGCGCTCTTTCCCCGTCCTCTAGTTTGCCGCTAACGGCTGGAGCTGCTGGACTTCCTAAAAGTAGCTCTGAGCTGCAGCAGGCCTTTATTAGAGCGAGGCCTTTATTAGAGCGAGGCCTTTATTGGAGCGAGGCCTTTATTGGAGCGAGGCCTTTATTAGAGCGAGGGCTTTATCAGAACGAGGCCTTTATCAGAGCGAGGCCTTTATTAGAGCGAGGCCCTTATTAGAGCGAGGCCTTTATAGAGTGGTGAAGTCCCGCCCCTTCCGGTGGGCCCCCATGGGACCTTTCGGAGCGAAAAAAATGAATGGTGTTCAATGGACAGAAAATAATTATTTTCTGGTCCCCCTGTCATTATGCCATGGATTACACAAATGTTGTTTATAGGCTTAAATAACAAATTTTCATGTCAAGAGTTTGACCGTTTATTGCGCCATTGTTCAGTTAAATGCTGTTGAGAAAACACAATTAGAAAGACGACATGCTGTGTCGCGTATGTGACGTCACGTCATCGCCGTTTCCCTCCATCCAGATTCAAGTCAAGATGCCGGTGTGTTTTGTTCCCGATTGTCTGCGTCTCCGAGGGCCGACGGAGCGCCGGGCCGGGCGGGAGGGCGAGCGGACCCCGCCGCCGGGCGGGAAAACTCAGAACCTCAAAAACAAGAAATGGCCATGTCTGTTGTAGGCTTCCAGTGCGGGTGGTGACGTATATCATTCACACCGAGAGCAGCGAAGAGTTGTAGTTCACAAAGCGGGCTCACACAAAACCTAGCATTATTAATATTCTTCGCGCTAAATTGTAGTCTTCTTTGCGTGAAAAATTATCTTTAAATATCACAAACAACATATGTGAAATCCATGGCACAATTCAAACGGGACCAGAAAATAATTTTTATCGACCCATTGGATCGCATTCATAATTTTTTGCTTTTGAGGACCCATGTACCGGAAGAGGGTGGGCGGGACTTCACCACTCTATTAGAGCGAGGCCTTTATTAGAGCGAGGCCTTTATTCCTAATTTGCTCTGTTCGATAAGTATATTTAGATTCAGATGGATGATATTTATTGTCCGTACATGTGGAGATTATCCCTGAGCTTCACAAGTTAAATCACATGGCAGTAAATCACAGAACACGCAGCAATAAAACACGACCTGCAGAGGCCAGGCGGCAGAAAGGGGCGTGGCTCCAGTCTCATACCTGTCAACATTTGAGTAGTAAAATCCGGGAGATTTTTGTGACTGGATGGAGCGATCACACCAGTCTGACTCAGACTGGGAATGGGCGGCTCGCCCCGGGGTATTATTATTATTTGTAATAAATGCAGGTTAAATACAGGAAATTTACGGGAAAATACTAATACGGGAGGGGGCCGGGAAAGGAGGATAAAATACGGGAAAATCCCGGCCGAAACGGGATACTTGACAGGTATGTCCAGTCTGATGCTGGTTATCAGTTCAGCAGGGTTACTGCATCGGGTGTGAAAGACTTTTTTGTAGATGTTCTTGTTGCTGCAGCGGCTCTATAGCGCCTCCTGAGGGCAGTATTATAAATTCTTTAAAGAGGGGATGAACAGGATCAGACGCAGTTTGTCCGGCTTTTTGTTTCACCTGCATTTCATTCGATCCGCCTCCCAGCTGCCTCCGCTCTTTCCCAGTAACTCGACTGGGCGGGTTTATGATTCTGGTGAGTGTGTTTTGGATCTCAGACCCCGGGCGGCCACACCAGGTCCACATATTAAAATTTAAAACCCTTTCAACAAGACTTTGTATGAATCCAATTTATTGAGGAGATACAAGCACTGCATTGCCTTTTTGTTTAAAGATATGTTCTCTGTCGGCTCTAAAACCTGAAGCGCGATAAAAAGAAAGTTCCTCAATAAATATTTTAACTTGCTCTCCTGCTTCAACAGGCTGATCACTGAGCAGAGCAGGTGGAAAATAATAGTTACTCGTCTTTAGTTAATTTAGCATGACGCCTCTGTGTTTTCTGATCTGCTTCTGTTTTGGTAGATTCCTGTCAAAGTGTTTGATATCCAAGTTTCAATGAACGCAGCTCTGTTGACCGAGTGCAAGTGAAGGCATCATTAGAGACGTAGCAGCTGTGTGAGGCAGCCGGCAGCAACAGGTACGGGATGTGATGAATTTTACATTTTCAAAGGACTTTTTAGAGGTTTTTATGGCTGGAAAACAAAAACAAAACAGTTTGTAAGAAAACTGGATATGGAATCCACCTTTGTTTTATCTGTGGCCTGTATTTGGGATCCAGCCTTTATTTGTTCAAGTCAACCATACCAGATATGGAGAAAACATGGCACTTTGGCTGGAAAAGAGTGCCAATTAATCTCAAATAATCTCATTTTAATTGTGTTTTTTTTTTTTTATAAACTCCCTATCAAATGACCTCACATGACTTCCTGTAAAACAGAGCATCTTAATCAGTGACATCATCATCCTGCTCTAGTGGCTGTAAATTAAAATTTCAACCAATAAAATCTTCAGTAATCTTTAAACATCCTCTGTCATCCACCTGCCCCTTCAAAATAAAAGTCTCCCAAAGTGCGGCCCTGTTGGATTAGGGTTTGTTCTGTCTTGTGAATGATCTTTCCCGGCACTTTGGCCCAGACGTCCTGTTTTATCAGGAACTACAGAAAATCAAGGGAGTAAGAATCTATTTCATGGAGACTTTAAAGAAGAACAAAGAGCTGCTTTTTACTTTCACAACATCACTCGATAAGATCATCATTTGATCAGCACTTTTCATGATTCATTCATTTTTCATTAAGGGATTACAGCGACAGAGACGGATGGACTCGCCTTCGGTCGACACTGACGATTAAGATAAATAACAAGAACAAGTGAAATCTAAGGAAACAAATCTAAAAAAAAAAAATCTAAAAGCTCCAGCCGTCGACAGCAAAGTGCAGCGAAGTGATCCTGCTGCCAGTGGTGATTAATAATCTGCAGAAAAACATCCAGTAAAATAATCTGGATTAAGGTTTTACTGAGAATCCTACAGCACTAACCTGCACACACACACACACACACACACACACACACACACACACACACACTGTCAGCTCTGTTGTGGCAGATGGTCGACTGAGAGGAAACAGCGATACCTGAAACTCACAGAGAGACTGTATCACTGTGTGTGTGTGTGTGTGTGTGTGTGTGTGTGTGTGTGTGTGTGTGTGTGTGTGTGTGTGTGTGTGTGTGTGTGTGTGTGTGTGAGAAAGAGAGAGAAAGGAAGGGAGCCTTAAAAAAAAAAACTAATGTAATGAAAGTGAATTAGGTTAGACACACACACACACACACACACACACACACACATCATGCCTGCTTGCCTGGACAGTTTCATTACTCATATATGATAAATGAATGGGAAAGGCTGAAACCACTCTCTCGCTCTCTCTCTCTCTCTCTCTCACACACACGTGCTCGCCCACACACACACACACACACACACACACACACACACACATCCTTCCTGCTTGTGCAGACAGATGGTCAGCTCTGTGGGATGCAGTACAGGGACTTGCTGTCACCTCCTGCTGCACCTCCTCTCCTCCATCTCGGCTCCTCTGTTCTCCTCCTCTTCCTGTTTCATTTTTCCATTGAAGCCAATGGGGAAAAGCCTTTTTGTTTTTTGTTTGTTTGTTTGTTTGTTTGTTTGTTTGCTTGTTTGTTTTTTCACAAGACCTGGATCGACCAATGAGGACAAGGCAGCTGCCAAATTACAACGAAGAAAAGAAGCCACCGACCAATCACAGCCAACCGATCTCGACAAAAAAGTAACTTGACCAATCACAGAACTTGGAATAGCTTTAATGTGTATGGTTGCCATGGTTACCCGGCTAGCTTCAATATAAACCGACCTGCAGCCGGTCGAGGACGCAAGCCGGAGTCCGTCAGCGGCTTAAAGTTGACAAACTTTTTCGCTAAACTGAGACTTTGTAGTATTTCAGAAAATATAATGAAGTGAGAGAGTTTTTAACCACCAGGGTCCATGTAAATCCATAGTGCACGGCATTATGGGTATTTGAGTCCTGGAGTACGACCAAAATAAACAAACTAAACAAACTAAGATTTTTTTTTTACCCACTTTTATGTTTTTTATTATGAAGTCACAAAAATTCAACATGTTTTGTGTTTACCGTACACTTTAACAGCCGCGCACAGAGCCGTGTAATCTGGATCTGTAACTTTACACCTTGTTGGCCAAAAGGGGGCGTGGCAGAGGGCGTGGCCCGATGCAAAAAGACTTCTAACTGCTGAAGGGATTCACACGGCATCACAAAACTCCCACCAGCTCTGTCCTAGGCCACTGCAGACCTGATTCACTGTTCAGGCTGGTCGGGTAAAAAGGGGGGCGTGGCGGTGGGTGTGGCAGTGGGCGTGGTCAACCACAAAAAAATTGATTGGGATTGGTGTAACATCACAAAACTAGACTTGAGATTTGTCCCGGGCTAAGGAACAATATATGAACGTCTCACACTGACTGTGCCACTCCCACTTCCTCCATGGTTACGCCCACTTTGTGAGAGGCCACGCCCATCATGTTTTTGGTAGTTTCTCCAAAGGGGGCCTTGTGGGGTGTCCTCTGCTTCGGCATGTCGCTGCCAATAAGTTGGTTGACACGAGGCCACACCCACTTCTGACACAAAACCACACCCACTGAGATGAAGGCCACACCCACTTATGCAGTTTCACCAAAGGGGGCCTTGTGGGGTGTCCTCTGACTCGGCGTGTCGCTGCTGATAAATTGGTTGATACAAGGCCACGCCCACTTCTGACACAAAGCCACGCCCACTCCCGAGGCGTGGCCTTGACTTTCATTCATTGTTTTTTTTTCTCTGTTCATCTTAGACCATGTTCATAAAGTGTCAATAAAAACTACCAACATCAGTTGTTTTTTACATTCAGCTGCCTCACATGCTGCTGATAAAAGTGTGTGTGTGTGTGTGTGTGTGTGTGTGTGTGTGTGTTAAAGTTTGGTTTTGCCTCTTTGCTTCCAGCAGAACAGCGTATCAGTACGCAGTGACAGAAACAGAGAAAATAGTCCCACTAAAGTCAGTAATTATCTGTGAAAAGGTCACGTGAGGTCAAACTGCAATACACCTGTTCAACATGATGGATCACCTGAAGTTGCCATGTCAGCACTCATGTACACCTCACCTGATTGGCTGACATTCAGGAAGTCAGAGTGACACAGGTTGAGGGAGAGATGTGTGTGTGTGTGTGTGTGTGTGTGTGTGTGTGTGTGTCGTGGGCGAGTTTCAGAACGAGCCAATCAGATCCTGACGATGTTGAGGACGCTGACTGAGCAGATTGTAAACTAAGTGTGTGTGTGTGTGTGTGTGTGTGTAAACAGAGTGAGTTTTTGTCCTCAAAAGGCAGCGAGGAGGAGAGTTCAGCAGGTCACGGCTAAGACTAAACACACACACTCACACACACACTCACACACACACACTCACACACACACTCACACACACACACACACACAAACACACACACACACACACACACACACACACACACACACACAATCACATGCTGAAGCCACTGGGTCACATGTTGTCCTCCTGATACCTCTGGCAGAGCGCACACACACACACACACACACACACACACACACACACACACACACAGCTTACTGAACAATTCACGATGTCAGCATATTACCTCAAACACTACACTACACACTGTCAACACTGTTATTACAGGCTGAGTGTGTGTGTGTGTGTGTGTGTGTGTGTGTGTGTGTCCCATATGGCTGTCAGGCAGGAAGACAGTGTGTGTGATGATAAGTGAGCAGCAGCTGGTTCACTCAGGTTGACGGAGAGGAGATTTAGTATTAGTTTGAAGTGTGTGTGTATATGTGTGTATCCTTAGGGTCCTTGAATGCTCACACACACACACACACACACACACACACACACACACACACACACACACACACACACAGCTGCAGAAACTGTCAGGCGGACACGGCAGGTGGAGAAAAACGACTCCCAGCAACCAACGATCAGGGCGCTTTGCTTTTTAATGCTGTGAGCACCAAGCTAACACGCTAAAACAGCTAGTATGCTAAAACAGCTAGCATGCTAAAACAGCTAGCATGCTAAAACAGCTAACATGCTAAAACAGCTAACACGCTAAAACAGCTAGCATGCTAAAACAGCTAACACGCTAAAACAGCTAACATGCTAAAACAGCTAACACGCTAAAACAGCTAACATGCTAAAACAGCTAACACGCTAAAACAGCTAGCACGCTAAAACAGCTAGCACGCTAATAGCACTGACACTCTAAAACAGCTGGCACGCTAATAGCGCTAACATGCTAATGGAAACAAGAGTAAATACTGTGCAATGAAACTAAGGAATAAATTGAAAAAACAAATAATGGGGAAGCAAAAAAAAAAAGATATATAAATGATGACATAAAAATGTAAAACATAGCACATATAAACAATAACTCAAGTGAACCAATCAGATCGCTCATCCATGAGTCACACACACACACACACACACACTCACACACACACACACACACACACACACACACACGGTGGCTCCTGTCGTTTTGTGCTGTGTAAATTAAAAGTGACTTGACTCTTTTGCAGTTTTTGTGAAATAAAAACTGACTTTTTCATAACAGGGAATTAAAAGTTATAGCTCAGTTTTTTGGGTGTTTTCTTTTTCTTTTCTTTTTTTCTTTTGCACAAAAAGTTGTGTTGGAGCAGAACTATCCAAGCACAGGTAATGTTATTTTTATCAGCCTGCAGCAGTGTGAACATGAGAGATCCATAATAATAAGCAGGTAATGACCTTGCAGGCCTCGGTGCGCTCAGGAGCCTCGACTCTGGAACTCAGGAAGCGAACCTGCAGAATTCAGTTCTGACCGCACGGAAATATTTACCCGCTTTATCGTGCAGCGTCCTGACGGGAAATATCTGCATGGAGACAGGAAGTGGTTTCAGCTTCACCTGTCACCTGTCTGCCTCACCTGTCTGCCTCTGCTCAGCAACAACCAGCCAATCAGACGCAGCTTTGGGAGTGAAGCAGGCCAGACCCCTGAGACTCAGGTAACTAACAATCAGCTGACAGGTGGATTTTGGTAGTAAAATTATTTCCTAATAAAATTATTCTCAGTTGTTTTTGGTGCTGCTTCAATGTGTATTTACACCCAGTGTCACTTCATCAGCTCCACCTGTTCAGTCTAATCTAATCCAGTCTAATCCAGCTGTTGTGTCATAAAGTTTCCTCTCCTGCTGCCTGTAATGCTCAGCTTGTCTTGTTGTCACGGTAACAGAGGTGTTCATTCCCTTCTGTGTTTGGCATTGAGCTCATAGTTAGTGCTGCACTTTACTGACAGCTGTTTCCACTATTCTGTCCCCCCTCATTGTATATGAATGGGAAGGACAAAAAACTAGAAACCCCTCTCAGTATAATGCAGTCCAGTAGCAGACCTCTGCAAACTACAACCTCAGTAATAAACACAGAATTAAAGGGACACATTCTGCACAATGTCAACACAAACTGAACATGATAAACTTTGATAAAAGGCAGAGTTTATGGCAGAGCTGCTGAGCTGAACTGGTCAGACTGGACAGACTGGAGCTGAGGGAGGGACGCTGAGGGGATGTAGGAAGGAAAAAAACACTCCTCAGTATCAGAGAGCGTTATTTCCTCCTCACATTTTCTGAATCCGTTTAAATTCTGCAGGCCGGATGTGGGCCATGTTGCCCAAAAACACGTTTTCAACTATAAATTCAAAGTGTTTAATTATCATTTTGAAAACTACTTGACTTAACTTTTCATTTTGCTGGTTTTGGCTAATGAAAAGTATGACTTGGGATATGAGTTTTATCTTTTCATTTTGCATTTATTCTAAATTAAAAGGCAAAATATTTGTGGGTTGTGGGACATGAAGGACGGCAGAACTGAACATGAACATGAACATGAACTGGACACGGTATCAAGTCAGTTTGCATTTTGCACAATTCTGCACTTTTTTGTGTAGAGCACATGTATATGACGTTTATATTATTGTTTTGTTTACTGTTGCGTTAAATGAGCTGGGACAGGAACATAATGCATTTCACTTCACACTGCAAAAACTGAATTTTAATTTTGAACACTGTACTACAGCTAACGTGCTAAAATAGCTAACAGGCTAACACAGCTAGCGTGTTAAATGTATGTTGAGGGTTTGGAGACATTTTTCTTTCAGCGTGTGAAATTAAAACTGCAATAAAAAGAATAAAAAATGCAGGTAAACATCGACACTGCAGAATCATTTCTGAGCGCTTTCACACATGAATTTATCAGGTTTATTTATCAGGTGGAAAAGGCAGGAGAGTGTGTGAGCGCGGGCCTGCATGCAGTGACAGAGTGCAGCCCTCAGCGCCTCTAATCAGATTATTTTAGTTGACTAAGATCACAGGCGTCCTCAGCAGGGAAGCACCGACTGACGTTCCTCAACGAGCCGTGACTCAAGTCCACATGAAACACTCAGACTGGGACTGGATGCACGAACGCCGTGAAAACTACAGCTGGAAACGGAGAGCTCGCCCCCAATTTAAATCAGAATCATATTGGAGAAATAAACGAGTTAAACATTTTTGCTTTTCATACTTTTTTAGGTGAGTGAGTAAACTGTGCAGAGCGACTGGAGGATTCAGCTGAGCTGCTCGCTGGAAGCCGACCTTCCTTTCACATGAAATATTAATCAGCTCCTTTCACAGCGTCTTGGACTCTCCGGGAAACAAACACACACACACGCACACACACACATGCACGCACCATCTGAGGTTTCAATCCTCTGTGTGTGTGTGTGTGTGTGTGTGTGTGTGTGTGTGTGTGTGTTGCAAAGCCAGCAGCAACAATAGCAGCATCAAGAATAATATGTCATTATATTGCTGAATAACCTGATATTATCTCATTACAGCCGTGTTTAACAGAATATTAAATCATTACAGCGCCGTTAAACAGAATATCACATCGTTATGTCAGCGTTCAACAGATTATTCTCATTATGTCACCGTTTAATTCAATATTGGATGATCTGATCTCTGTTTAACGCTGTAAGACAACAGATTCAGGCCCGGACACACACACACACACATTCACACATACATTCATATAAATACTATTATAAAAACATATTCATATAAAATAGTTAAATACAGTGGAACAGTCATCTCTAAACTACCTGTGTGTGGAAATGTTTGGCAGTGCAGAAATGCAGGCAGTGAGTGGTGTAATGATTGCACTGGACCGGGAAACAGTAAAACACACACACACACACACACACACACACACACACACACACACACACACACACACAGTGCCACAGGAGGAATCTTGATTAAAGTCATCAGGACATTAACGAGCAGCATCAACTTTATTCGTGTTGTCCTGAAGGAAACATGTCACTTCCTGTCCTGGAGGTGGACGCCGTCGCCGGCTCAGCCCGAGCGCCTCATTATTTCCTTTGTGCTGCTTTTATCTGTTCTGTTCTGCTTTCTGTCTGTGGGAAATTGTTTATTAATGTGAGAAGGATCGTGCCGCTGTGTTGACCGGGACTCCCTGCAACACCACATCATGGCTCTTATCTTCCACCGAGCAGGACTCAGGTGTCTTTTCTAGTTTCCAGGCGGCTCAGCTGTCGTTTCCCCGTCCAGCGTCCACCTTGTGGAAACAGCAAAGTCTCCTGTGTCCATCTGAGCTCCATGAGCGCGTTGCTCTTAAACTGGGCTGTGCTCAGGTGAGCATCCACTCTGCAGACGGCGCTCTGATTGGTTCACTGCATGCTCCGCCCAAAACACAGCCGAGAGTCATGAAGAGGCTCAGTCCAGCCTTTAGAGCCAGCAGCTCTGCAGAGCGGAGCTCAGTCTTTGTTCAGACAGCAGGCAAATCAGATTTGTTTCTCAAATTAGATCTTTAAGGCTGTCTGTGCGGAAGCAGCAGAAATGCCCAGAAGACTCTTTATTTCAGTGTCTGTCCACAGACTTCTGTCCTCTGTGTTGTCCTCCATGTCGCTCTGCCAGCAGCAGCAGGAACTTCCCTCGCTCAGGATTCAACATCGTCTAGACCTAACAGACACTCTGAAATCCTGTCTGAGCGTCCAGATGGAGACACATCTGTAAACTCTGTTTGGAATCACATTTCAAACCAGCTCTTAATATGGTTTGGATCTGATTCGTGAAAACCACATTCCATGTGGTTTCTTGCTGTCCAGACTTTCTAAAGTCAGTCTGGATCCGATCTGGATGTGACACAAAACAGATTTGGGCTGGAGTCTGAACAGGCCCTCAGGCATTAACATGGGGCCCCCCCACCAGCACCACCAGCACCACCAGCACCACCTGCCGCCTCCACCAGCCGGATAGTCACCAAGTTAGCCACACCCACCACCACCGCCACCGGCCAATCAGAGTGAAGAGATAATGAAGCAGAGTGGGTGGAGCCAAAATGATCAGAAGCGAATCCAAAGCCTAACTCACTCCAGCGTTAATATGAGCGAATCAGATGTGAGCTAATTTAATCCTAATTCATAAATGTCACTTTACAATAATCCAACAGTGCAACACCCCTCGCTGTGTAAACATGGTGCATATTGGTAGACTTTTTTTTACATATGCTCAATTTTGTATTTCTGTATTTACTGTTGTAATATTTTCGTGGGATTAATGCACATATTTATACATAGTGCACATACTTGTTTTTTTTTGTTTTTTTTAAACAAATTTATATGGTGCATATTTTTATTTTTCTTATTTTTTTTTCTTTGACTGCAGCTGACCCAATTTCCCCTCTGAGATCAACAAAGTCTTTCTGATTGTGATTCTGATGAGACTTCGGTGCCCAAAGTCAATCAGTTCCTCACCATGAAGTTTTATGCAAAATCTGTTCATAGCTGTTTCAGATATCCTGACAGACAGAGAGACAGACAGACAGACAGACAGACAGACAGACAGGCAGACAGGCAGGCAGACAGACGGGTCGGGGTGAACACACCGTGTCACCCCGCCCGGCTCGGCTGGCAGAGGCTGGTTGTTCACAGCCGAGCGCCGCAGGAATGAAGCGGCATCAGTTTCTGCTTCGCGCTCCAAGAATCCTGCAGCCGCTCCTCAGGAAAACTCCACTCCTGCTTTTCTGTTTCCCTGCTGCGTCCCGTCGTCCCGTAAACACTCTGCTCCGGGACGACACCGGGTTTTTTTTTTTTACTTTTTCAAAAAACTCTGAGGATACTGGATTACTTCTGGT